>NC_091458.1:154676495-154713995 GCF_027789765.1 Dendropsophus ebraccatus
TGTATCCAGGTCCAGTCTCCTAAAGGCTGCTATATAACAGCTATACTTACTGTATCCAGGTCCAGTCTCCTGAAGGCAGCTATATAACAGCTATACTTACTGTATCCAGGTCCAGTCTCCGGAAGGCAGATTTTCTGACTTGTGCTGGTTGAAAACAAAAACAGACTAAACACTGGAATTCCGGCCAGTACAGAGAGTCACGGCTCAATGTGTCCATAAATCACATGACTGTCTTCTCTCTGTGAGCGCTCAGATGGCCTGGGATACACATGACTAAGGGTGGTATTAAACGGGCCATTGGGGGCCCGATAATACCTCCAAACGAGCGCCATTCTGCTAGATCAGCGGTCTTTAACTGGGCCTATTACACAGCTCGATAATCGTTTAACAAGGGCTGCAGCGACATCGTTACCGATATCCTTTCAGCCTTTATTAAAACTGTATACATACCTATCCAGGTTGCAGGGCTCCTCTTTCTCTGTGCTTCTCCCCAGGTCCCGCACGCTCCAGCTTCAGAGCGGCTTGTCTCAGCTGACAGGCCGCTCAGCCAATCACTGGCCGCGGCGGTCCCGGCCTGTGATTGGCCGAGCGACCTGTCAGCTGAGACAGGCTTTTGTGAAGCCGTAGCGCGCGGGACCCGTTGAGAAGCTCAGAGGAAGAGAAGCCCTGCAACCTGGATAGGTATGTATTCCTCTTTACATATCGTCAGCGTCGGCCGCGCACCACTATTACACGTAGTGGTGCGTGGTCGGCGCCCGACGATTATAGGTCAGAACCTATATCAACGATCAGCCAATGACAGCGATCATTTATTACACTGAACGATAATCAGCCAGATAGGGCCGATTATTGTTCAGTCAGTTGAAAAAGTTGAAAAAGTCAGAAAACAGGAAGTGCAGTGTTTTCCATGATAACTAAAAAAAAAATAATGAATGTATATTGCAAACTTGCTTTCTATCACATCTACTGCTGTTTTAGGTTTTGAAAGTTATAACAACAGGGACACTTTAAGCCTACAAAACAGGGCATGAATGATCGGTTTGACCACATTTTTATGCAGCAAAAACCTTGCATGACCTTGACTGTTACTACCTACCAACTTGTTGTATAAGCTAAGAAGTGTTCATTCTGTTTTTGGTTGAGAGCCATTACCAGGCATGAGGCTCACAATAGGCTGGCTTATATCATTTTAAATGCCGTATTCGTATAAAAGCTATATAAAACAAAGCAAAATCAGGATGGCACTACCTGAACAGGATGCCGCGCATGTTGGCTGCAGTTGACACTGGTGAGTGCCGCAAGTCATTCTACAAGGATCATTGGTATAAAAGCCTCCTCCTCTAAGAAGAATATTACACCATCCACCTGTCCTTAAAAAATTCACATTCGTGTATAAAATGAGGTTTCTTTCTGTGTTTTTAAAGAGGACCTGTCACCCCCCATGCCGGGGCAGAGCCCGACTGACCCCCCAGTGGTGACCCTTATACTTACCCCGTGCGCGAAGTCCCGATACTGGAGCCGCTCCCGTTGCCGAGATATCCCCGTCGGAAGCCCAGCACACGCTCATCAGAGATGAGTCCGACGCTCATAGAGAATGAATGAAGCCATCTCATTTCTGATGAGCACGCTCTGGGCTTCCGACGGCGATATCTCTGCAACGGAAGTGGGTCCAGGAGTGGGACTTCGTGCACGGGGTAAGTATAAGGGTCTCCACCGGGGGGTTGGCCGGGCTCTGCCCCAGCATGAGGGGTAGAATTTGTTGCATGTTATTACAATGTGGCACTTGTAATGTGTTATTCGCGCATTGGACGTACTTAGTTGGGACACGAACTCTTGGCTTCAGGCGTTCTTAAAGAGATTCTACATTGGCTTTCTATCTGATCCTCACACACTGGTTCACATTTGCCTGCTCTGTTTCAGCTCACTCTGGCTCTTCTATAATTTAAAGGGTGTAGTTCTACTCTGGGGGACACAGTTTAATGTATGATTGCTCTCATTTGGTTCGATGAAATCAGAGCTTTCCACCTGTTTACAATATAGTAGATGTATGGTGAGCTGCCATGAGACGTTAGAATTTGGTGGGATGAAGTTGGAGGCTTTAATGTTTCTGTTAATCTTTTCAGTATGTATAAATTCCGTATATTTCTGTGCAATTGTTTTTGCGCTGGGTTATAGATATGATGGGACATTTGCACATGGGAGGTACTTTTCTAATACAATACTGAATTGGTGATCCTTTGAACTACACTAGGGATGGTCCGAACCTGAAGAGGTTCGGGTTAGTACGAACCCGGACTCTCGGCAACGATTCCCACTGTCTTAAACCTCCGTGCAGCGGGTGGATACAGCCGGAGGACCGCCTGGAAAACCGGGATACAGCCACAGCCATAGGCTGTATCCCAGTTTTCCAGGCAGTCTTCCTGCTTTATCCACCCTCTCCACAGAGGTTTAAGACAGCGGGAATCATTGCCGAGAGTCCGAGTTCGTACGAACCCGAACCTCGGCAGGTTCGGACCATCCTTAAACTACACCGTGCCAATGCCAAGATGGTCGGTGTTGTTACTGGAAGATGTTGCTTCCCATATGGACCCACTTGAGATCTCAGTGAAAACCAAATAGTGACACAATGGCCGCTGTCACAAAATAAATAAACAGAACCTTTGAATGACCTAAAGCAGTGGTTCCTAATCGGGGTGCCGTGCATGCGAACCTGCCACGGGTGCTGCAGGATTCCGGTAGGAATTGTCATTCTGTGACTTTTAGTCTATGTTCCACACTGCAACAACGGGTGTGATTATTACAAAAATATACTTTACCTTGCCGCCGATGGGATTCCGGCCGGAGCGTATACACATGGTATACGCTCCGCCCGGGATCCCTAGCGGCGCTGCAAACACTGTCAGTTCACATTATGGAGCAAGCGGCTCCGGCCGCAGAACCAGCCGGGATGATTTTTTCAGAGACCGGCCGTTCCGCGACCCGGCCAGGTCATGGAACGGCCAGTGTCTTACATTGTTTGAACATAGCCCAAAGGGGTATTCCACTTAAAGGGGTAGTGTGGCGGTAAGCAATTATTCACTAAATAACACACATTACAAAGTTATACAACTTTGTAATGTATGTTATGTTAGTGAATGGCCCCCTTCCCCGTGTTCCCCCCAGCCACCCTATACCCGGAAGTGTAGTGCTCTATACCTATCTGATTCGTGTCGACCCCCGTCCGCCATCTTGTGACAATGATGTCATCTTAGGGTGGCCGGCCGAACTGCTCCGACCGTCCCTCGTGCCGGCCACCCTCTGCCGCGTCATCAGCTGCTCAGCCGCGATTGGCTGAGCATAACTGTGCTCAGCTAATCCCGGCTGGGCAGCTTATGACGCGGCAGAGGGTTGCCGGCACGAGGGACGGTCGGAGCAGTTCGGCCGGCCACCCTAAGATGACATCATTGTCACAAGATGGCGGACGGGGGTCGACACGAATCAGATAGGTATAGAGCACTACACTTCCCGGTCTAGTGTGGGTGGGGGGAAACACGGGAAAGGGGGCCATTCACTAACATAACATACATTACAAAGTTGTATAACTTTGTAATGTGTGTTATTTAGTGAATAATTGCTTACCGCCACACTACCCCTTTAAACATAACTTTTCATACGTTGCTTCCCATGGTGAGAGTAACAATTCCTTCCATACTAACTGTTATCTTTTTAGTCTCCTTCCCCCAGGTCTTATTTGCAAAAATCTGTGTATGAGCCTTTCTCTCTGTCTCCCCCTTCTCCCCCCTCCCTTCTGAGACGGCTGATATAAACAGGTTTCTGACTTGCTTTATCTGCAACTTTGTAGCTTCTTTTTAATGCTAGGAGGGTTAATCTGAGGACAAGTTTCTGAGGAACTCAATGTGATTAATCCTCCTGGCATTGCAAATTTGCTACAAAGTTGCAGATAGATCCTTCCTGGGACTTGTTTACATCAGCCGTCTCAGAAGGGAGGGGAGACAGAGAGAAAAGCTCACACACAGATTTTTGTGTCTTCACCAGAAAGCAGCAGCTCAGAAATGGGAGAAGGAGACTGAATAGATGTATGGAAGGAATTGTTAGTCTCAACATGGGCGGCAATATATGAAAAGTTATGTTTGAGCAGAATACCTCTTTAAAGGTAACCTGTCATCCCTGGATGGCCCATCGAACCCACCCTACACCTGGTGATTTCCTATGGACTTCAGACTCATTTCCGCTCATTTGCATATTGAGCAGACAGCTGAAAATCCGCAGTGGGACCGGCATCGGGATTGGGACCTGCAGTATAGGGTATTTATGGGGGGCCGTATCCAGGGGTGACAGGTTCCCTTTAAAGGACAACTCCGGCGGGACCACCCAAAAAAAAAACCACAGACACACACAGACACCATACTCACCATCCCTCCGTTGACGATCGACACTCCATTCGCCCGCCGTCCGCCTCACCGTCACCTGCGTCCGCCATCCAGCGATGTCTCTTGCTTCTGGGTCCATGAGAGAGAAAAGGCTGCCAGTGCGCTTGCGCACCGGCAGCCTTTTCATTGGCTGGAGCGCATCACATGGCTTCCAGCAAGCTCAGCCAATCAGGGCTGAGCAAGCTGGAAGCCATGTGATGCGCTCCAGCCAATGAAAAGGCTGCTGGTGCGCATGTGCACCAGCAACCTTTTCTCTCCCATTCACTCTCAATGAAGACGCCAAAGAGGAAGAAGACCCGGACCGCCCCCCTGCTCTGACGTCACCCGTCACCAGATGCCGCCCGGGAGAAGAGGACCGTGACGACCGTAATAGGTAATGTATACATTCTTTAACTTCCGGGGTGGGGGGTCGGGGGTCGGAAAGTGGGGGAAGGGGGCCAGACCGGGTATTTAACCTCATTACAAAGTTATATAACTTTGTAATGTGTGTTAAATAAGCCAAAAATTTTTTTTGCCGGAGTTGTCCTTTAACCCTTTGAGGACCAGGCCCAAAATGACCCTGTGGACCGCGCAAATTTTGATCTTAGTGTTTTCGTTTTTCCCTCCTCCCCTTCTAAGAGCTCCAGCACTCTCAGTTTTCTATCTACAAGCCATGTAAGGTCTTGTTTTTTACAGGAATAGTTGTACTGTGTAATGGCGTCATTCATTTTACCATAACATGTATGACGGAATCCCAAATATATTATTTATGAAGATATAAATAGGTGAAATCGTAAATAAGAATGCAATATGGTAACGTTTGGGGGGTTCCTGTGTCTACGTAATGCACTATATGGTAACAGCGACATGATACTATTATTCTATAGGTCAGTCTGAACACAACCATATGCAGGTTACACAGATTCTCTAATGTTATATATATATTTTTTTATGAAATCCTTTTTTTTGGCAATTAAATATTAATAAAATGGGCCTATTGTGACGCTTATAACGGTTTTATTTTTTCACCTACGGGGCTGTATGGGGTGTCATTTTTTCCGCCATGATCTCTAGTTTTTATGAATACCATATTTGTGAAGATCGGACGTTTTGATCACTTTTTATAGATTTTTTTTAATATATAATGTAACATAAAATCGGTAATCTGCGCACTTTTTCCCCTCTTTTCGTGTATGCCGTTTACCGATCACAATGACGCTTGTTATATTTTAATAGATCGGACAATTACGCACGCTACGGTATATTATATGTTTATCTATTTATTTATTTTTATATGTTTTATTTATATAATGGGAAAGGGGGTGATTTAGACTTTTATTGGGGGAGGGGCTTTGGGGTAGTGTAATAGTGTTTTGATCAGTGTTATCGGCGATCTGCTCATTGCAGATGCCTGTGCAGGCTCAGTGTAGCAGATCGCCGATCGGACCGCACGGAGGCAGGTAAGAGACCTCCGGCAGTCCGTTTCAACGATCGGGACCCCCGCAGTCACACTGCGGGGGTCCCGATCGGTAAGTGACAGGGGACTCCCCCTGTCACTTACACTTAAACGCCGCGGTCGCGCCACGATCGCGGCGTTTAAGGGGTTAATGACACGCGGCAGCGTGATCGCTGTTTGCAGCCGGCCCCCACCTGCTATGAAGCGCACTCCGCCCCGGAGCACGCTTCATAGCGGGAGAAACACCCAGGACGTAAGGTTACGTCATGGGTCGTCTGGGGACAGACTTCCATGACGTAACCCTACGTCCAGGGTCGTCTAGGGGTTAAGCATCCCTAGAAGCTGTGGCCGCACGGCTTCTAGGGATGCTCCGCTCACCGTGATGTTCCACTCGCTTACTGTAACGCAGGATGAGCGGGCTAAACAGCAAAGGGAACAAAATGTAAGAGCAGGATCTGTTAGTGTCTTGCTCCTATATTCAATTCCATAGGCTGCAGGCACTTCATGCCAGCAGCCTATATAATGCTGGAGCATAATTTTTCCAACAGGTTCAATGCGGCTCATAGGCTGGAGGCCACAAGAGACAGAAGAGCTGCCCGAATTAGTTGAGTATGATGGGTTTTTATTTTTTTATTTTTATTGGTGCAAAATGAGGTGGAGGGCATTAATACTATGAGGAGCACAGTAAAGGGCGACAGTATTTCTATGAAGGGCAAAGCAAAGGGGGGCATATTACTATGGAGGACACAGCAGGGGCCATTATTACTATGGAGGGCACAGCAGGAGGCATTATTACTATGGAGGGCACAGAAGTGGACAATATTACTATATGGGGCACAGCAGGAGACATTATTACTATATGGAGGGCACAGTGATGGGAGCATTATTACTATATGGAGGGCACAGCAGGGGGCATCATTACTATGGAGGGCACCGCATGGAGCATTATTTCTATATGGAGGGCACAGCAGGGGGCATTATTACCATAGAGGGCACAGCTGAAGACATTAATACTATATGGAGGGCACAGTGAGGGGGACATTATTACTATATGGATGGCCCAGCATGGGGCATTATTACTATGGGGGCACAGCAGGAGACATTATTACTATGGAGGGCACCGCAGGGGGCTTTATTACTATGGAGGGCACAGCAGGGGGCATTATTGCTTTATGGGGGCACAGCAGGGGGCATTATTACTATATGGAGGGCACAGAAGTGGGCAATATTACTATATTGGGGCACAGCATGGGGCATTATTACTATGGAGGGCACAGCTACATACCTACTCACTTTACTGCACATAATATCAAACTAATATTTTATTACTAATGTTTAGGAGCCTGTAGGAGGGACAAATGGAGGGTATTGGCTGGAAAAGTGCAGAGCCTAAGATGTTTGTCTGGCAGGTTTTTCAAGAAATTAATTGTAGCTGGAAGAAATCGCCATGGTGGAGAAGAAAAAGGCAAGTGAATGGCTCAAAACCTGCAGATTTGACTCAGATTTGACTTCAATGTGTGCCTTCTGTCGATGTACGCCTTGCTCGTGTGATGGATGGGAAGGAAGCCGCGGGGAGGGGGCATGGCCTCCTTCCGTGCCTGATGTATCATACATACTCCCTATACCTATACCTCACACAAAAGCATAAAACAAAGTATGCAAAGAGCCTCACATTTCTCTTTGACATCCAGATTTGTTTCATATCTTACGTTATCAAAGATATATTCATATATGGAAATGAAAACCATGTTTCCGAAATGTTAGGCCACTTCTTCTCATACCATTCATAAAATATACCTTCTCGGGGGGCTTTGCAGGGCGGCAAACCATATAAACAGTCATCACTGGAATGACACATCTGGATTAAACATGTTTTGTTTGCCTTTGAATCATGTGGTTTCTTTGCTGTAATATGCAATTTTTATTCCAATGACAGCTGCAGGTAATTTTCAAAAGTCATATGATACGTAAATGCCTTCAGTGTATGCATTAGTAAAGTATAGGGACTCTTTCTGTTACAAGTATCATAGAATGGAATCTAGATAGGTTTGTCTTTGAATCCAGATCCTGCAAAGAGGTTGCGCTTTTGGGCATCTATTAGAGGCACCTTCCCAGGTCAATGCTCGAACCACTGCCCGACCCCACCATGACAGCTACCATTGCCACCATACTGTTACTGACCAGATCCACTATACTGAGACTAATTATACCTGGTTACAAGGAACAGATAATACAACCACATAATGGCTAATACCCTTATAATGCTACTGTGTAGAATCTCCCAAAGACCAATATTCCACCCATATAGCGGGAGATCCCAGCTGTACCCTGGCTCTGCAGACCACATAACTAATAACAGTGCAGTTACATCCAGTGACTCACAGGGATGTTTTCTCCAATTGGAGTTGTTCACTTACTTTTCTCATCCACCCAATGTGGGTCATAATGAAGTCTTCCAAACATTTTCACATCCTCACCTCAGCATCATCCTCGTCGCTAAATGAACTTTACATGTATTTCCCAACCCCACCGTCTGTACCCTTATATAGTGATTAGTCCTCTCTGTGCCCTCAAATAATAGTTAGGCCCACCACTGTACTCCCATATAGTTTTAAGTCCACCTCTGTGCCCCCATATAGTAAAAGGCCCACCTCTGTGCTGTCAGATCAGACCAGATGAGCTAGTTTTAAAGGGGTTGTCCAGCATTTTAAAAGTTTTTATATATTGCTGCACTTTTGGTAACAATAATAAAGATGTTATACTTACCTCTCTGCGTTCCCCCAGTTTCCTGATGCGGCCTCTCCCTCTCCTCTTCCCTGCTGACTGCACCACCGCTACTTCTGAGACGGACTTGTCTTGGGAGTGACAGCCCGCTCAGCCAATCATTGGCTAAGACAGAACAGCCCCATGGCCAGTGATTGTCGCTCACAAGACAAGCTAGTCTCAGAAGTAGCAGAGCCACAGTCAGCGGGGGAAACCAGAGAGGCCACATCAGGACACCAGGGGAACAAGGAAAGGTAAGCATAACATGTTTATTATATTAACAAAGAGTGCAGCAATATATAAAAACTTCTTAAACGTTGGAAAACCCCTAAATTCCCCACATGAATCTATGACACTTAGGCACCCAACGCAAATCCTCTTTTCACAAATCATAATGCAAGGGGGGGAAAAAGTATGTATCATGCTAGCACACTTGCAGTGTAGTACACTTCATTTTCAGTACAGCCTTCAAATGATTTGTTTATCTTGTGCACAATCCATTCCACATGTGCAAAAATTTACATTCCGAAAACTCACCAGTTTTTTTTTAATTCATTCCCACACTATAAATTTTGGGTCTTGTAGTTCCAGCAAAATAGGGTAAAGGCACACTTTATCTCGACTCTTATTTCCCTCCTGACTGATCGGCGATCTTCTCATAGAGTCTGCCCATAGGCAGACTCAATGTGCAGATTGCCGATAATACTGATTAATTCTATAATGTCATTGTAAAGTGTAAAAAAATATATATTTTTTTAAAAATCTCCCCCATCAAAAGTTTAAATCACCCCCTTTCTCATTATACAGTTTTATAGATTTGTAATTTACTTCTATTAAAAAATCTCAAGTCTTCCCCTACTTATTAGCTACTAAATGTCCTGCAGGAAATTTTTTATTTTCAGTCTGACACACAGTGCTCTCTGCTGACATCTCTGGCCCAGACAGGAACTCTGTCTCGGTTTTTGTTCCAAATATTGAACAGCGTAAAGAAAAGAGGGGAAAAAACACAGATATTGCAGATGCACAAAAAAAAAAAAAGATGAAGAGGAAGAGGAACAAAACTTCAGTCTGACCTTGGACATCCATGCATCAATGACCTTTGGTCATGAAGGGGTCATTTTTATTTCAATTCAATTTTAGCTTGAGCTCCAGTTTATAATGGACGTTCCAATGACATTCAGAGCAGACAATCTGCATTGACAGAACCCTTGGCCCCACGCAGCCCATCATGCGGGTTTCACTCTTCTATTCCTGGATTGTCCACTAAAGACTGTCGTGTACAATTCTCATTAATATTCCATCAGGTAAGGTCATGGATTCTGTGGTTTCTCAGAGCTGCAGACAGAACAGAAACACTAGTTGACAGAAATTTTAAAAGGACACAAAGGGCCGGTACCTGTGACTGAGTGCACCATTAATAGACGTCAGCAAGCTTGCATAATTTAATGGCGTATATTTATTACCGGTACATTCTTCAGTCTATTATTTGGACAAGAAACTTAGAATGAGAAATATACTATACAAAAGACATCGCCCAAACAGTCTCTTACCTGGAGGAGTCTGCTATTTGTATACCATCTGGCAGAATATATGTCTTAAAAAATGGAATACTAAGGCTAGGTTCACACTACGTTTTTGCAATCTGTTATTTACATCCATCTTTTTGCAAAAAAAGGACGAAAAACTGATACAATTTTCCATTGTAAAAAAAAAACGGATCAAAACCGATGCGGCCCTTGGAAGCGTGAATGTGATCACGTGAAACAGGCTGTCGCCCGTTCACTCACTCGACCGCGTCCTGTGTTCCTGTGATGAAACTTGAATAAAGTAACATATATATTGACGACTGGGTGAGTGCCTCATCTTTAACTTGTATATGAAGATACTAACGATTTATTTCTCTAAACACTTCAAAATCGTTAATCCTTCGACTGGGCAAATTATCGTTCCGTGTAAACGGACCATTACTAGAGATGAGCGAACCTCGAGCATGCTCGAGTCCATCCGTGTAACACCTGGAGTCGTGGATCCGCTGAACCGTCACTAGCGATGGCACTAACCTCACCAGGGAGCGGAGTCTAAGGGGCCGCTGGTCTTCACCAGAGCCCGCCACAAGGCGGGATGGACTTGCTGCGGCAGGCGACCCCCAGGTCGCTACCCCTGGCTTGGTTGCTAGTGACAGCAGGCGAGGCGTGGCAGGAGCAGTAGGTAGTAGTGCAGGCAGAGGTCTGTAGGCGTAATCGCAGGTGGCAGACAGTACTCCGGAACAATAGGAAGGCAGCGGACAGGGACTAGGGACCGGGACAGTGGACAGGAACAAGGACTTAGGTCAGGAACAACAGGGAGCTGGGCCAAACGCTATGGGAAGCATGTAGAGGCTCCAACACCTGAGGTAGGGCAGGGCTGGAATTTATAGGAGAGTGTGTGGGCAGCAACCAATTAGGGGCGGACTGCCCCTTTAACTCTGAGACAGCCGGCGCGCGCACTAGGAGGTGGGGACGCACGCAGGCCGGAACAGCGAGACAGGAGCGGGGCGAGGTAAGGCGCCCCCTGGGGCCGAACTAGTAGCAGCGCCGGGTCCCTGCACATGGCGGCTGCATGGGGCAGGGGGAGGTTGCGACGGCCCGGAGCACGGGACGCCGCCGCGGCCGTGACAATCCGAACCCGAACTTTCGGCATTTGATTAGCGGTGGCTGCTGAAGTTGGATAAAGCCTGAAGGCTATGTGGAAAACATGGATATAGTCATTGGCTGTATCCATATTTCCAGACAACCTTAGAGCTTTATCCAAGTTCAGCAGCCACAGCTAATCAAATGCCGATCGCTCGGGTTCGGATGGACTCGAACGCGAACCCGGTTCGCTCATCTCTAACCACTACCTTAGCTCATTAGAACAAGTGGCTGGTAATGATTTATGGTAATGGTTTGAGGCTGATCCCCATTGCCGGAGTCGTCTTCCATCTCATCCCACCCTTTATTACAGACCTATTAAGAAAGGGATATACAAAATCCAAGCAGCACTTAGCACAGACCAGTGACACCATGCTGGTATCTCCAGGGTCAGCCTTATTTATAGCTCTTGTGCATATCTCCACCAAGATGTCCTCTTCCTACTACTTAAACTACTTAGGTCACGGATGAATTCGTGTTCAACTGTGTGCGTGTTTACAAATGGGTTCATTGCATCTCACATTACACTTCCATATGGAAAATAAATCATGAGATAGTCAAGGGGTGAAGCCAAATGTCACTGCTAACATTCAACAAATTAGTTTGTCTTTCTCTTCAGCAGAAGTGAGAGGCTTCAGATAAGCCTGGATGTCTTAAACATGCCTGCCAGAGAATAAACAATCACTCTCTGATGTGTTGCAGGCCGCTTCACCCCAGAAGGTTTGCAGCTTTAGGCCTAAGTTGGGTCAGGACTGAGAGACCTTTGTAACACGCTAAGGCTATTAACTCTCTCTTACCTGCGGAACTGTTTCGGTTCACCCCTTCCATTGCACACAGATTCTTTATAACCACTTATTCTATAGTACTTTGTTTAAAGTGCACCCGTCGTTTTAAAAAACTTTTGACTTGTCGTAGAGACGTAGACAGGAGTCCAACAGCGTCCACATAGAATAATCTTCAAGCTTCGAACACGACGTTTCGACTTCATTGATTCTTTGTCAAGTGCGCTTCGACCTTACAATAGTGCCAGTATAAATGTGCAAGTCTTAACCCTTTAAGGACGGAGCCAGTTTTCATTTTTGCGCTTTCCTTTTTCCCTCCTCGTGTTTAAAAGGCCACTGCGCTTCATATTTCCCCCTACAGACCCACATGAGCTCTAATTTTTTGCGACACAAATTATATTTTGCAAATACAGACTTCATTTTTCGATAAAATATGCTGAAAAAACAGTAAAAAAAAAAAAAAAAATATATATATATATATATATATATATATATATATATATGTATGTGCAGTGAAATTTGAAAAAAAGGTGCAATTCCTTTTATTTCGAGGGGTTTTGTATTTACACCGTTCGCCCTATGGTAAAACCAACATGTTATCTATGTTCCTCAAGTCAGTACAATTACAACGATATGTAACTTGTATAAGTTTTATATTATGTTATGACTTTTAAAAAATGTAAACCTTTTAAAAAAAAAACTAAATGTGTTTAAAATTGCTCTATTCCCATCCCTATAGCTCTTTATTGTTTGGTCTATGGGGCTGTACGAGGTGTCATTTTTTGCGCCGCGATCTGTTCTTTCTTTTGGTACCTTGTTTGCGTATATGCGACTTTTTGATCACTTTTTATTACATTTTTTCTGGATTTAATGTAAACAATTTTGCACTTTGGCGGGTTTTTGCGCTTACACGGTTTACCGTGCGAGATCAGGAATGTAATCATTTAATAGTTCGGGCGATTATGCACGCAGCGATACCAAATATGTTTATTTTTTTTATTTTTATTTATAAAATGGGAAAAGGGGTGTGATGCATACTTTTATTAGGGGAGGGGGTTACTTATTAATAAAACACTTTATTTATTTATTTTCACTAACAGTAATTAGAAGCCCCCTGGGGGACGTCTATATACACAGAACTGTTCCCCCTGGGGGACGTCTATATACATAGCACTGATCCCCCTCGGGGACGTCTATATACACAGCACTGATCCCCCTAGGGGGCTTCTATATACACAGCACTGATCTCCCATTGAGATCAATGCTGTATATATAATAGAGCAATGATCCATCAGATCGGTGCTCTATTATACTGGTCTGCTGCAGACCATCTACATGGATTGCCGAGCCGGGATCAGCGTCATTCCGATGCTGAGCCCCGGCCGGCTCATTACAACGGATCTCCCCTCCGTGAACGCATCTCCCCTCCGTGAACGATCCCCTCACTAGACACCAGGGAGAGGGGCCACCACCACTATTCAAATGCAGCTGTCAGCTTTGACAGGTGCATTTGAATAGTTAATTAGCCAGCTGCGGCGGCTACTACCCGTGGTCCCTGGCTACACATAGCACCCGAGGGCTCTGATCACCCTTAACGGCCGCATGACGGGTATACCCGTCATGCGTCCTTAAGGGGTTAAAGAGGGTGGGGAAAAGTAGGAGTTCACCTCTTGGGGGGATCCGACCTCTGTATCTCCCTCCGATCTCTGTATCAGGCCCCACAGGTGCGGCACGTGACCCGTGGCTCTATTTATTCCTATGGAACCAGAGTACAATGCTCTTCTAGTGTACTTGGCTCTTTCCATCACTCCTTAGGAATGTATAGAGCCACAAGTCACGTGCCGACCCACGGCTCTATTCATAACAGAGCCAGCGGGGCCGATACCTAAATTGGACCCCCTCCGTGACCTCCTACTTTTCCTCTGGATAGGTAAAAAGTGATTTTTTTTCTGGACAACCTCTTTAATCAGTTGACCAATGCCCCAACAGTAGGTGTGTCAATCCAAAGACTGCCCCATGTATATGCAATACTGTATGTCAGTATGTTATAATAAACACAGGTCTAAAGCAACGTCTCCAAACACAAAGCAACGTCTCCAAATGCTCCAATATCTACGCAGATTCAGTAAACATCATGACAAGTGCCAAATATAAATAATCAGGGCTTTCACACTCCTGACACTATAGATCTATACTGTATGATTGTTACCTGTGCAAAGCATAGGGCGCGCTGGAGCTAGGTTCGTCCACACCAGGGTTTGGACCCGGCTCTCAGGGCTGGTGAGCCCAACTATCAGTTAGTCGCGAAGAATCTCTGATGTCAGACGGGAGTTCCCGAACGTAGTGGGATTCCCGTAAGGGACATGGCGCTGCTGTCAAGGTCAGGGACGGGCTGAAGAGCTCCTGATGGCGTGCACACGTGTGTGTCAAAGTGATCAAACACACGGCACCACAGCAAACAGTGGCAAGTGACTTAAGTGCTACAAAACCTAGACACCAAGGAGTTGCAGCGTAGCATGTCTAGAAAAGTGGCAAATGGGAACTGCCGGCATTAACGGTATCAGGCATCTATACACCAGAGTGTGGGTCTCGTAGGGACAAGGAGAAATAACTCTAATGTAGCAACATATCAAAGATTGCCTTAAATCTGGTTAGGCATAAACCAATGGGCTAGGGGCTAATAATTTGGCCCATAGTCGGAGGGTAATCATGCACACCATAAAGAGGGGTGTCACCACCTTCAAAGGTCGCTCAATAAAAGTTTGAAGATTATTCTATTTGGATGCTGTTGGACTCCTTCTGTCCAGTTCTCCTGTCCACTGTCTGAAATTGTGGACTTTCCAGTGTGCATCCATCACCCTGATTGCTCCCATTGGATCTATTGGTGCTGTTGGACTTGTTTTGTTTTGGGTAAATGTCATAGAGACATGTTAAAGGTTTTGAGGGTTCTGAGTGTTCACACCTGTACCGATCAGGAGATAGAGCAGGGAGAGGATCGTGCTGCACCGCATCCTCTCCCGGCTCTGAGTTAGAAAAAAAGAGTCGGATTTCATAGAGCTCCATTAAGAGCCTGACTCCCGGCTGCTATTAGGAGCTGACATCTGCATCTAAATAGCTATTTAAATTGCTATTTTACTCCATCCGTGGTGGTCTAGTGGATGAATCCCCCCCCCCAGCAATGGGTTTGCAGAGGGGCGATCCGTTAAACTTACCCAGCCGTGTCTCAGTGTCTGAATGGCACTGATCCTGGCTTGGTAATCAACAGATCTGGTCTGCAGCAGAGCAGAGTACTACAGCACTGATCTAATGCTGATCAGTGCTGTATTATGTATACTACACTGATCTATATAATAGTTCGGTGCAGTTGTATTAGAAGTCCTCCAGGGGGACTTCTAATTACTGCGTAAAAAATAAATAAATTCATTAATAAAAACTTCCCTCCCATAATAAAAATTTTAATGACCCCTCCCCCTTTTCCCATTTTATAAATAAAAATAAATAAATAAACAAAGGAACATTCAGTTTTTTTGAAAGATTTTAACCCTTTGAGGACCAGGCCCTAAATGACCCAGTGGACCGCGCAAATTTTGATCTTAGTGTTTTCGTTTTTCCCTACTCCCCTTCTAAGAGCTCTAGCACTTTCAGTTTTCTATCTACAGGCCAAGTAATGGCTTATTTGTTACAGGAATAGTTGTACTGTGTAATGGCGTCTTTCATTTTACCATAACATGTATGACGGAATCCAAATATATTATTTATGAAGATATAAATAGGAGAAATCGTAAATAAGAATGCAAAATGGTAATGTTTGGGGGGTTCCTGTGTCTACTTAATGCACTATATGGTAAAAGCGACATGATACCATTGTTCTATAGGTCAGTCCGAACACAACCATATGCAGGTTACACAGATTCTCTAATGTTATATATATTTTTTTTAAATGAAATCCTTTTTTTGGGCAATTAATTATAAATAAAATGGGCCTATTGTGACTCTTATAACGGTTTTATTTTTTCACCTACAGGGCTGTATGGGGTGTCATTTTTTCTGCCATGATCTCTAGATTTTATTAATACCATATTTGTGAAGATCGGACGTTTTGATCACTTTTTATTAATTTTTTTTATATATAATGTAACATTAAATCGGTAATCCGCGCACTTTTTTCCCTCTTTTCGTCTACGCCGTTCACCGTTCGCAATGACGCTTGTTATATTTTAATAGATTGGACAATTAAGCATGCTACGGTATATTATATGTTTATTTGTTTATTTATTTTTATATGTTTTATTTATAAAATGGGAAAGGGGGGTGATTTCATTTTTTATTGGGGGAGGGGTTTTGGGGTAGTGTGTTGGTGTTTTTAACTTTTTTTTTTTACACATTTGAAGTCCCTTTGGGGGACTTGTACATACAGTACTTTGATTTTTACACTGATTATTGCTATGCCATAGGCATAGCATTGATCAGTGTTATCGGCGATCTGCTCATTGAGCCTGCCTGTGCAGGCTTAGTGCAGCGGATTGCCGATCGGACCACACGGAGGCAGGTGAGAGACCTCCGTCTGTCCGTTTTAACAATCGGGACACCCGCAGTCACACTGCGTGTCATTACCGGTGAGGTCCCGGCTGCTGTTTGCAGCCGGCCTCCCCCTGCTGTGAAGCGCGCTCCGCTCCGGAGAGTGCTTCATAGCCGGAGAAATACCCAGGACATATAGTTACACCCTAGGTCGTCTGGGGACAGACTTCCATGGCGTAACTATACGCCCTGGGTCGTCTAAGGGTTAATTTTTTACAGCTGCAAATAAAAAGCTAATTTAGTCAGGCGCTGTGATCAGCTAATAGCAGCCGGGAGGCGCACGCTGCAGAGAGGGCCAACGCCATGAGTCCTCTCTGCTTCCCCTTAAAGGCGGCAGGATGATCATACTTGGCCTGTGTCTCTAAAGCTAAGGAAACGTGCTGGTACATCACCCAGCACGCTTCCCAAACATACCCCTGTACCCTGCTTGATTAACCTGCAATCTTACTGCAGGCTGTATGCTAATGGCGGCCAAGTAGTCATCTGGGTGTATGTAGTCACTTTGCTAGACATATGTAGTCACGTTCCTGGGTGGGTTCCATTGCTGTAATCACGCCCCTCCATGCTCCTGTCCTGTGACGTCACCCGGTGGTCGGCATTGCACGGCGGCGTGCTGACGTCTTAACTACGCTGCACATGCACAGTACAGCGGGAGAAGACGCTACTGTACTGTACCTGCATAGTACGCTTTCACTTTGAGGTTCTCTCTCCGTTTCCTTATCTATATAATTTGTTGACTCACTCCAAAATATAAGCTTATTCGATGTCCAGATATTTTACAACACATGGAATGCTATATCATTGTAATGTATTCTTCTATATTTCTTTTGAGCTTTTAGTAGAAAACACAACAGTTTTTGAAAAATGTTGCAAGGAAATCTTGGGTATGAGCAAGTTTTTAAAAAGTTTGATTCGTCAGGTTCGCGGAACTTTGAGGCAAAGTTCTGATTTATTCAAACTGAACTGTATGGGCCAAAGGCGAAACTGGGGACTGTCCAGGAGGAGGACAGACAGGTAAGGTGGCTGGAGACACCGGAGACCCATAGGAAGACACTGGGGAGCACAGACATTTGAGCATACTTTTTTTGTGTGCAGACGCCATCGTTACGAACTTGTTCCAAACTTTGCAAAAAGTTACGTTCAGAATGAATCTCGGCTTCTAAGATTTGCTTCACTCTTCTCTTATTAACAACCAACCTACAGACTTCTTCCAGCATAGAACACAACCCCAAAGACCATAAATATACGTAAAAGAAACATGTTGCCCTTCTAGAATTTTAATAAAAGCCCCAAACTAATTGTTTTGTTTAATAAGAACCAAAAATAAGTCATGCCATTTATACGGAGCTTTGAACTGTGTGTTTTACTTGTTGCAACACCCGCTGATATATTAAACTGCGCTAATTCAAACCTTACAAATAGAAAGGCCATGCATAAAATTATTAAGACGTAATACCATATGTCACAGGCTCACTATAAATAAATAAGACAAGCGGTGCACTAGGAGACGTTACTACAGAACATTTGCCATTGATTAAGAAACTTTTTTTTTTTTTTTTTTTTATATGGTTTGATGTGTTCTCCAAAAAGCGAAATATTTTTGAGGTGAGAGATGTGTCAGAAGGAAAGATAGTAAGGAAGTTTTTTTTTGTTTGAAAATATATTGGTCATAAATCTCAAGAAAAGCATGTGCGAAAACGTATCTCCCGCTATTATATGCATCTATCTATATGTATTTATCAGTCAATCATCTATTTATTATAGACAATCTAGTTCTATGTTTAGTTGTCTATACGTAGTCGTACACACTTTAAGGGGTATTCCCATCACCTAAACTTTTCTCAGGTTATGGTAAACGGAAGAGAAAGCAATTTTGCAAATGCATTGCAAAATTGCTTTCTTTTGAAGTTTGTCCCTCTTCTCTTGCCTGGGATCCCGATCACTGCTATCAACTATGATAGTGGTGACCAAGCAGTGAGGAGACTGGTAAGTATGTTATGTCTCCCACCGACATCCCACATGTCTGCAGGGCTTGGATTGTACCTGGAGATGTGTAATGTCAGAGGGAGACACAGCAGAGCCAAACACATTCACGATCCCCACATATGCCCCCTCCCCCGACCACACCCAGAAGAGGGAATGGGGTGCAGCAGGGCTGAGCAGAATGTAGGGAAATGGGACACTTTGTACTAAAGACAGTTGCTCCTGCCACTTGCGGTGGATTCAGCTGTCAGTATAAGGTACTCTATATTCTCCACCCACTGATGATGTTGGTGGAGATTGGGGTTGGGCATGGTGGATTTTCACAGCTCAACCCCTTTGTTCTTCCACATATAAGTCAGCCTCAGAGCAGCCTTGCTGCAGCTGACCCTCATGACCCCCCCACAAAGGTCATATATAGATACTGGTGACCCCCACAATCATTGGGGTAACATCTTAGTATCGGGAAAAGGAGATAATAATAGTGCACAGAAAGCCACAAATAGGATGGAGTACTACATAGTAAAACCAATATATCACAGATAAGAAACATGCGTTAAGGTCTGTAAATAGCACCTGATAAATAACCAAAGAATTGCAAGGAGTACCACAACATTTACCATCCAAAGAGCTGTGCACAATCCCGGTACACTGGCACCTAAACCCCACGCATGTCCCCATAACTTCTTCAGGAGTGAGTGACACTGTAGTACTCCATCCTATTTGTGGCTTTCTGTGCACTATTATTATCTCCTTTTCCCGGTACTAGGATGTGACCCCAATGATTGTGGGGGTCACTAGTATCTATATATGACCTTTGTGGTCATGTTTTAAGTGTTTTTAACCTTCCTTGTGGTGTTTTTTAATTATAATACTTTGATATAATATTTGGTGAGTGCATCCATTTATAGCACATATGCTTTAGTCTTCTCTTCTTTATACAAGTCTGGTTTATATGTGTTGAAGTGCACCCAGTTTTCTTTATTTAGCAGTGCCCACTGTGCTTCTTTTGTTGTGATGCCGAACAGTCATGTCTATGGGGAAGTCACAGAGTACGCTCAGTAATAGTTCACATTTATCTTAAAGGGACAGGTCCTGTCTATTGTCGTCTATGTGCACGAGGTTTGCTGTAAAACATACCAGAATTGTAAAGTGCTCTGGAATCTGTTCGCGCTATAAAAATTAAAATTATTATTATTATTATTATTATTATTATTATTATTATTATTATTATTATTATTATCATCACTAAATGCTGTTACAACATGCCCAGGCAAGATGGCAGCCACCTAACTGTATAAAGATTTAAAGGAGAAATCCAGTGAAATAAAAAAAATGGAGGAAAGGGGGGTTTGCAGGAAAATAATAAAGAAAGTTACCACACCCATCCTCCTGCCCTCCTTTCCGAGTCCAGCTGACAGCTGCCGGTGTCCTACAGCTCTTCCAGCTGCAACGTCATGTACCTGGCTGAGTGATTTCCAGCTTAGCCAATCAGTGACTGGGGCGAGACACCTGACTGGCTGAGCTGTGATGTTGCAGCTGGAAGAGCCGGGTATGTGACGTTCCTGGATTCTAGATAAAAATAACATCTGCAGCCAGCAGCGGGACCCGGGAGTGGTGATATGGAGACACGGGTTTGAGTAAGTTCACTTTCTTTATTATTTTTCTGCTCCCCCTGCCTTCCTTCCTTTTTCGAACTTCGCTGGACTTTAAAAAAAAATCCTTAAAAAAAATTTACAGGCAGAAAAAAAGATAGAAAATTAAGAACATATTTTTTGTATTTGGCTCTAATCTAAGAAAATCTAGATGATACATTCCCTTTAAGAATTAATGTACACGTGCATCTTACAGCTAAGTTTGTGCAGTTCCCATAGAGATCAATGAAGTGTTCATAGTACTTCTGCCTTTTGGATTTTTTTTCTATTGGATTTTATATCATTCTAACACAAAATGATTATTGTGTATAGGATTGAAGATTCCTGGAGAGGTGCAATCACCCGGGCTGGATAACAGAGCTGCTCACTCACCAATTGTAAGATCTAGTCTGGGAGGATTGGAGTGTATTCACATTGAAGGGCGGTATCGCTCCCAAAAGTTTTTTTGTTGTTGTTATTTTAAACACAAAAATGATTGCCACACTCTATTGTATTCCATATGTGCGGGTCTTTTCGCCCTTAGAAGCATAGCTTAGTATAATGAGTTTAGTGGGCAAGTTTTTATAAAAAAAAAATGTTTTAATCTTTTTTTTATATTTTTTCTAGTTTTTCATCATACTATCTATTATAAAATAATTCTCACCACTAGGTTTAAAACTAAGCAGAGACTTCCTATTCTGTCTGTGGTGATAAGAGGAGGCTGCTGTAAAGTGTACAGAGTAATGTTTCATGTTCATCTCAAGAAGACAGGTTGTGTCTATTGTTGTCTATGTCCATGAGTCTTGCTGTAAAGCATGTCGCTAAATGCTGTTAAAACAGGCAAAATGGTAGCCCCCCCCCATAACAATATACAAAAAAAATTACAGTCACAAAAAATGAAACATTAAAAAACAAGAACATGTTTATGTGTCTGATTCTGATCTGTAAAAGAAAATCTAGGTGATACATTCCCTTTAAAACGCATCCAATTTTGGGCCTTCGGGACAAAGCCTCATTTTTCTTATCTGAACTGTTCTAATTTTTGTGGTAATAACTATGTAATGCTTTAACCTGCTTTCACTAGAGATGAGCAAATTTGCCAAAGTTCGGGTTCGTATGAACCTGAACTATCGGCTTCTGATTCCACCTGTTTGCAGCTTCCGTGAGCAGGGAGGAAACAGCCTTACGGACCACCTGGAAAACTGGGATACAGACATTGGCATAGGCTGTATCCCAGTTTTCCAGGCGGTCCTCAGGCTGTATCCACCCTGTTTACAAAGGCTTCAGGCAGCGGGAATCAGAAGCCGATAGTTCATATTCATACGAACCCGAACTTCGGCAAATTCGCTTATCTCTAGCTTTCACATCCAGGACCATGGGTCATTGATTCATTGATCATAATGATCCTATAAGCTGAAGTCCCTATCTTTGCCATCTCCCCTCAGTCCCCAACTGGTGTTAGAAGCTTGTAACAGTGGCAGGGAGGGGAGAGAGGGGAGGGGGCAGAGCTCACGGCTGTGCGCTCAAGCCGGCCTTACCTTCCTCCCTTTCCTGCCGGCCTCTGTAGCCAGGGCTTGCACTGGGAGTCAGTGGCTAGCATCGGGACTCCGCGATCACATCCAATGTTACCAGACAGAGAATTATCCCTTTGTAGAGGGAGACTTCTCTGTCTGAAGCCCTATAGAGGCTGTGGTCATGCCTATAGGGTTAACTGTCAGCACCGGAGAGCAGCTTGGGTGCTGACATTTGCGGTGGGTTCTCGGCTATTACTGACAGCCAAGACTTGGTTCGGATGGCACAGACACAGCTTTTGTGCCTGTGTCATCCAGGGAATGTTAATTAACTTCACTGCAGAATCAGGCACAGGCTGCTGTGACATTAATTTACTGTGCAGCAGTGGGAGGATTGTTAATTGTTTTTTTTATGACACCATGTACTTTTTATTAGTGGTCTATTTTGGTGATACATTTAGCTACTATTTGCACAGAAAAAAAAAAGATAGACATGCCACATAAATTAGTTAAGTGGAAACTATCAGCAGGGAAGAAGTATCCCACCTGCTCATAGCTCGCTCCCTATTTATTACTTCCATTGCCATTCCTGTGATACTGAGTCCATATACAAATATGCCATATAAAATTATGTTAGAAATTGTTCCCCAGCGTTATAGAAATAGTACCAATTTACAATGGACATATATTCCCACCACATAATTACTGCCACCACTCTGCTACTAAATAAAATCCACTGTACAAAACCAATATCACCTCATACAGTGACCATATAGAGGTAGATCCAGCTCTATACAGGCTCTGCACACCATATAAGTTATTACAGTGCAGTTACATCCAGTGACTCACAGGGGGCGTCTTAAGGGAATCAGAGGAGTCGTCTTCTCTGAGTGAATCACAGGGGGGTCTTTTATGATGTCGCTTATTTTTCCTTTTTTTTCCTCTGTTCGCTTTGGGCCATCCTATAGGGCTCTGCCATGGAATTCTGCCTTTTTTACTTAATGTGAACATACCCTTACAGTCTGGTTCCTGCACTGTGCAGACCCCATAAACCATTCTGGTTGCTCTATACCGATCCTCTGATATCTTTCTGCAGCATGTGACACTGTAGATCACCAACTCCTTCTAAAGGTCCGTTCACACGTACCGGATCCGCAGCAGGTTTCTTGCTGCCAATTGGCAGCGACACCCGCTGCAGATCCCTGCCCAGTAAGCATTATGGGCAGACAAACTTGCAGCAGGATGTACATCCCACTGTGAGTTTGTCTGCAGCCCGCCCCATAACCCCCGCCGCTGGAGCCTATACTTCAACTGGTCCCCACTCCAGCTTGCTTCGGGGCTCCCGGTGTCTTCACGTCCGTGGCAGCTCACTGATTGGCCGAGCGGGAGGTGCCAAGAACGGCCGAAGCAAGCCGGAGCGGGGACCATGTGAAGTATAGGCTCCGGCGGCAGGGAGGTTAACGGGGCAGGCTGCGGACAAACTCGCAGCACGATGTGCATCCTGATGTGAGTTGTCTACCCATAGACCTTACTGGGCAGGGATCCGCAGCAGGCTTAGCAGCTGATGACGCGGCAGAGGGGGGCCGACATGAGGGACGGCTGGAGCTGTTCGGCCAGCCTCCCGAAGATGTCGTCATTGTCCCAAGATGGCGGCCGGGGGTCGACACGAATGCGGTTAGTATAATGCATCACACTTCCAGGGTGGGGGAGAACACGGGGAAGGGGGCCATTCACATACATAACACACATTACAAAGTTGTATAACTTTGTAATGTGTGTTATTTTGTGAATAAATGTTTAGCGCCGCACTACCCCTTTAACGTTTCACTAACATACACACTGATTTCACCGTCTTTTCACCGTCCTTTGTATTAAATTCAATGGACATTTTAATTAAAGTCCCATACTCCAAATTAGCTCATCCCTAGTTATCATCTTCAGGAGTCCAAGTGATTAACCTCGTTGACTCCTATAGTCGTCATTTAGTATGAATACAAGCCTCTCAGATGCCTTCCACCTGCTACAATAGCACTTGAGTGACGACTTCTGACCTGGTCTCTATGACACATGCATAACAGTATAATAATAGTATATTCCTGACATCACCAGTTTGAGGTCAAACGCAGATCAAATGCACCATGTAGTCCTTCTAATGGAAGACACATCCACTATGGATCCGAAAAACATCTGTATAATTATTGAGTTTTCATTCCCAGAGTATTTTCCATGCATAGTCCATCACAAAATAAGTTTGGGGCATATGAAAAGCATTTTCTGACTTCAATGAAGACATCTTTAATCATATGGACAGTTCATGTGGAAGGGGAGAAAACATTTCGAGTTTCTTGAATCTGTCTGCTGTCGCTTAGGAGCAATTTAACATTAACTTTGTTAGTGCACAAAGAGCATTTTCTTCGGCTTCTGGTTCATGTTTAGAAACGAGAACGCCTTGATGTTATTGCCATTATGTTTAAACTCTTCAGATGCTGAACTTATAGACAAATCTCACAAAAAAAAAAAATATGGTTGGAATTAGAAACCAAGTTGTGTCTGCACAATGGCAAAATGGTAGCAACAGACGGGATGTGTGCAGTTATATTTAATGTATTACAGACTCCGAGTCGCTGCAATGCACAGCTGCCCTCCTGTAATAACATATAGATTGGGCTAATGTTTAAGCTTAAGCAACTTGTTTTGCATTTAAAATGAATCTCTACTAGAGATGAGTCGATCCGAACCCGAACGTTCGGTATTTGATTAGCTGGGGCTGCTGAACTTGGATAAAGCTCTAAGGTTATCTGGAAAACATGGATACAGCCAATGACTATATCCATGTTTTCCACATAGCCTTAGGGCTTTATCCAACTTCAGCAGCCACCGCTAATCAAATGCCGAACGTTCGGGTTCGGATCGACTCGAGCATGCTCCAGGTTCGCTCATCTCTAATCTCTACCTTTAAGACTACTTAAAGTGAAAGTACTAGCGGTACATCGCTTTTCTGTTTTTACCATGAATAGGCCGGTACGGGGTTGCCACTGCTGCAGTCCTTTTTTTTGAACCGTGGCCTGGTTCCCACGCACGGCGCTGGTCTATTACTTAGCACCAGCCCAGCCTGAAGCACTAGGGGCGCATCAATTGTGTCCTGCATCAACGCACCATAGAAAGGGCTAATAGGAACATTTTTAAAAAAGTGTGTGTTTGGGGATCGTGGGAAGGGCTAGCTAGTTCTCAGGCCCTGTGACAAGTCCTGCAGAAGTACTGCAGCACCCCTAGCTCCTACTTACAACATCTTGCAGCCCTTTGGTCACTACACGCAATAATGCTGCCATCTCTGTGCGTTACGGGAATGTTCAAGGCAGGAAAGGTTTTCTATGGGGATTTCCTACTGCTCTGGACAGTTCCTGACATGGACAGAGGTGGCAGCAGAGAGGTAATATACAAATTTGTATAACTTTTTGGAATTTTTACCCCTTAAGTAGGTTTATGTTTACATTTATTTGTATAATAATATAGCTGGCCATGTTTTAGGGCCAGAGAGAGGTAATAATTGCTGACGTTGATTTCCAGGAACATGTCTAGCAACTCCTACTAGATGCGTCCATTCTTTTCAGCATGGCATCTACTTCTGTGTAAAGCTTGGACAGAAAACAAACCCCGGCATTAGCTAACGGCACTAGACAAGACGTACCTTCTTTTCTGACCAATGAGGATTTGAGTAAGAAAGCGACTCCATCCATGGGTGATGCCCGTGTTTGTTTTGGTACACAGTTTTTGTTTAGGAATTTCTTCTACATTAAAGATGAAACAGGCAGATGTTAACTGAGGAGCATTTACAATACGAGCTTTGTATGGAGATTAATCTCATATGTAAGATTTATATACACGAGTTTCTAATAAGTCTTTCCAAGTGCTCATGATTCAACTTCCTATTATTCATCTGGCCATCATGGCATTTAGAAGTGCTAAATCCTTTCCCAGCTGCCTCGTATTTGCTCGCATCCTCATTGTAGTCAAAACATTGCAGCGAGCTTATCACTATTTTTGATTTTTTTTTTCCCCCGCTACCTTATTTCTTGGGTTACCATTTTTATATTGAGTTTTTTTTCCCCCAACAAATTACAAACATCACAATAAGAACCTCTAGGTTCCACTGAATAATTGATAATAATTTATATAGAAATAAAATAAACATGGTAAACAAGGTAAAAGCAAATTAATATGGAAGGTATCATTTGGAAAATATGGATCTTAAAGTGAATGCACCATCAGGCCCGGGCCGACCCACCCCCAGTGGAAGGAAACCCCCGCTCCTCAATGATACGGCTCCATTCATTCTAATGGAGCCACGTCATACAGGGGTGAGGGTTTCCTCCCAATGGGGGTGGGTCGGACCGGGCCTGATGGTGCATTCACTTTAAAGTCTACCTGTCGTGAACCAGCAAATATATCATTAACCCCTTAAGGTCAAAGCCAATTTTCGTTTTTGCACTTTTGCTTTTTCCACTTTATGTTTAAAAGTCCATAGCGCTTGCATTTTTTTTTACCTAGAGACGTATATGAGCGCTTATTTTTTGCGAAACCAATTGTGCTTTGCAATGACAGGCATTATTTTTCCATAACATATGCTGCGAAACCAGAAAAAAATCATTTGCGCTGTCAAATTGAAAAAAAAAAGGAATTTGTTTTGATTTCGGGGAGTTTTGCATTTACGCTGTTCGCCCTATGGTAAAACTGACTGGTTATGCATGTTCCTCAAGTCGTTACGATTACAATGATATATAACATGTATAACTTTTATATTATCTGATGGCTTGTAAAAAATTTAAACCATTGTTAACAGATATATGTCCCTTAAAATCGCTCCATTCCCAGGCTTACAGCGCTGTTATCCTTTGGTCTATGGGTCTGTGTGAGGTGTCATTTTTGCGACATGATGCGTTCTTTCTATCGGTACCTTGATTGCGCATATACGACTTTTTGATCACTTTTTATTACATTTTTTCTGGATTTGATGCGACCAAAAATGCGCAATTTTGCACTTTGGAATTTTTTTGCGCTTACACCGTTTACCGTGCGAGATCATGAATGGGATTAATTAATAGTTCGGGCGATACCAAACATGTTTGTTTATTTGTTTATTTATTTATTTATTTATTTATATTTATAAAATGGGAAAAGGGGGGTGATTTGGACTTTTAATAGGGGAGGGGATTTTTTATTAATAAAAAAACATTTTTACTTTTATTTTTACTTTAACTAGGAGTCCCCCTGGGGGACTTGTATATAGACAGCACTGATCTCTCATAGAGATCAATGCTGTGTATATACACAGCAAAGATCGATGAGATCGGTCATAGATTACTATGGCCTGCTGCAGGCCATAGTAATCTATTGCCGAGCTGGGATCAGCGTCATTCCGACGCTGAGGCCCGACACGGGCAGAAGAACGGATCTCCCCCCCCGCAATCGCATTGCGGGGGGGGAGATCCGTCCCACTAGACACCAGGGACGTGAGGTCTGAAGCCTCTAAGTGCAGCTGTCAAGTTTGACAGCTGCACTTAGAGGCTTAATTAGCCGGTGCGGCAACGGGACCTGCGCCGGCTAATAGAGGCCCGGCCCGGCTGCACAGCCGGGATCAGCGCCGTTCAGAGCGGGGTATCAGATACGTCATGGGTCGCTAAGGGGTTAATGTTTGCCTTAGGTATGCTGTTGGTTTTAATATTGTAGCTCCAGTGGCCCATTTAGTGGCCCATTGTGCTGCTCATGCCCCTGCATTTCACTCTTAGCAGGTGGATGGCCTTTTTCTATATATTTGCCTTAGATCAGTTAGTTTACTAAGCTGTACAGGGGGCGGGTACAGGGGGGTATGTACAGGGGGCGTGTACAACTGCTGGCCAATCAGCATTCATCCTCACTGGTCCTCAGAGGGACAACTGACATCACTTCCTGCATTTGGTCTCTTTTTTGTTTTCTCTAAAGACCAAATGATGGAGCCTAGAGAACAGTTTTCTAGTAAATGAGACACCTAGTGGCTGATTGCATAGCATTGCATCTCATATAAAAAAAAGGCATAAAAATAACTGAAGTAAATTGCAAAGATGTAGTATATCCCAACCCCTGCTGATATTACATTATTTGTTGGTAATGAAAGATTCCATTTAAGGGTAAGAAGACCTACTAGTGCTGTCTAACGGCCTAGAAAAAGACTCCTAGGGGGTCATTTATTATGGTGCGGAGTGGCCATTTTCTGGCGTAGAGGTGCCAGATGCAAATAAATTTATTCGTGCACGCTTGTGTTGTGTGCATACATTTTCGCATCGGGCCCCTCTACACACGAGGCATGGGCTCTGTGTCAGGCTGAGAAATATTATAGATACCAGCACCAGCTCTGAGCTAGCGTAGGTTTCACTAAGTGCGCATACTGATATGTACGGCATTGCACCTCTACATAAATCGTCGGAGCCCAGCGCAAAAACGCCAGTCTTAATAAATGTCTGCCTTGTGTTCAGAGAAACCAGATTGCAGGAAATGTGCAGAGAAAGCCTCTTCCTCTAGCAATAGCAGATTTATAAATGTATTAAAGGAGAACTCTGGGCAGGGACAATGGGAAGGGGGTGGGTAAAAAAAATAACATGCACTTACCTCCCAGGCTCCAGATCTGGTGCCGGCATATCGCCACTCCGTTCCCCTGGTCACCGCCCCTTCCTGGTCTTAGAGGGGACCTGGGACATGACGTGTCAGGTCTGCTCAGCCAATCAGAAGAGGCGGGGCATAAAGTTATTCTATATCCTGAATTCAATTAAAACTAGCTGTGGTGACAAAGTAGTGAAAGTTGAAATGGCATTCCAGTAGTTACTGATACTTGGAGAATACCCCCAACATGTGGAAGGGTAGTTTGTAGTATGTATTGTAGGGTAAGATTCTGTTTCTCTTTGTCCTGGTGCCACCAGGATGATAGTTGGGATAAGAACATAGCAATGTAATATCCTTTGTGGATCAGGTAAACCTAGACCTTAGTCACAATCTGAACCAATCTGAAACCTGTGGTTTACAGTCTTTCCATGCAAAGTTTTTTGATGAGCAACTGTAATGTAACAAGACCTTTTGGGGGTTCCTTAGTGCAATATGGCTATAAATGACAAATAGTCACAAATGCATGGCTTCCCCTGGTTCTACTCCAAGATGTTGGTGGATTGGGATGTGAAGCCCCCCCCCCCCCCTCTTCCTTCCCATTGTATCTGAATCACCACCTGTCGGTGAATAGCCATGGCCAACTACCATGGTAGGGTAAATTATCTCACTGATCCTCACTGATGGTTTGTGTAAATGGCTGCTTTGCCTTCTGTTAACGAATATGTTTTTTTATAAAATATGTTTTTGTGGGTTCCGCTTGTAGCCATATGTGTCTACATACCATAACCTTGACGTACAGGTAATAAGCTTCTTGGAAAGTACAAACAACCCCAGGTTTTACCTGTAGATCGAGGGGTATTGTTCCTCCATTTCCTTTGCCATGTTTCCCATTAAAAAATGTTTGTCCCAATGTAATCTGATGTATGGAGGTATTCATCATCATCATCATCACAGGATCTTCTTTTATGTTGGGTTAGATTATGTTTTATCATCTTCTGTGTTGGAAAGGAGGATGTGGCAAGTAGCGGAGTTTATGAAGAGCCAACCCTGTGGGCAGACCTAAAAAAGGAGACGACTACTTCCAGACCACCATCAGTACAAAAGGGCATGAACATGGTGATCCAGCCCGCCCTAAGGTGGTCAAGGTGGGATTCCTATTGAATTGGACTTGTGGACCGTTATCTCTTGCCGTGTCCCTGGAAAGATATGGACTATGCTGTTAAGCAGTGAGTAGCCGTGTGACAAGTAATGTAGCAGTACATATAAAGAACATACAATACCCAAACACAGTGCTAAGCAAAGTTTTCATCAGCCACACATCAACTTTATACATAAAGTATCTGGGAAACAGGACACAGGTACCGGGACACAGCGCGCGTAATCTCTAAGGATGAAAACAACTTCATACAACAGATTACTAGAGAAGGAAAGAGGTTTGAGCACAAGTCTAAGGGTATGTTCACATCTCGTTCACATCTCAGCTACACAGCAGGAATCAGTGAAAAAAGGATGCTGACGTGCAGCCCGGCGTGCGGCCGATGGCCACATTGACTTAAATGAGCAGGACGGAGACATTATGTGACTACGTTCTGCTCATTTGCCGGACGTACACTGCTTTTGTGCAGGATCTGGTCAACCACGCTTTTGAGTCTTGCACAAAAGAGGTGTACCTCCGGCAAATGAGCAAAACGTAGTCACATAATGTCTCCGTCCTGCTCATTTAAGTCAATGGGGCCGTCATGTGACCATCGGCCACGGGCGTGGGACAAAAAACGAGATGTAAACATACCCTTAGCCTTATCTGTGGCATGCGGCCTGCGCGCCCAATGGGCGATCTGGGGGGTGCGGGTGGGGTAGGAGGTGTTAGGGTGCAGAGAGGTGGGGAGGAGGAGTGGTCTCCTTCCGCTCCTAACTTATCATGATTTGTACCTTGTAGGAGGTGTAATTCATGACAGAAATCTACACATTTCTACACCCGCCATGCAGCAGGTGCAGGTCCCACCGGATTTACCTGAGAGGTGTGCGACTCTTAGTAAATCTGTCATGATGAGTGGGGATGGGGCCTAATTTAAAGGGACTCTGTGACCTCCAACCCACCGTCCTCAAAAACCTAAACTAAAGTCATCTGTAAGTTGGATAACGGATGCTGATCCCAAATCTGTAATGTATAACTTTCTACTCCTTTGTATTTTTATTATTGTAAGTCTACAAACTGAAAATTTTCTAAGCAATAAATAAAAAGTGGGCATGCTGATGCACAGAGAGGACTACCTACCTCCAGAATATAATGGATAGGACTACTTAGACTCCTTCATTTGTGGCTTATAGTAAAGAAATGCAAGAACATAGAAAGATAAAAATTACAATTACAATTATCAGCGTTGTATAATCTACTGATGACTTAAGTTTAGTTGGTGTTTTAGAAGTCACAAAGTTTCTTTAAGACTGGAGTACGAGTATGCCAGTCTTGATATATGTCCCCCAATGTGTTTATTAGAACTGAATAAGGAAAAGTCCTTGGGTAGCTTCTATCTTAAAAGATGCCTGTCAGGATGGTATCTTTGCGGAGCGTCATGCGTCCCTCTGCTCATGCTGTGCGGCCGAGAAGGTGCTGATTTTCTTGCATTCTGTTTCTGTGTTTTGTTTTGTAGTGTGTGAACACTGGTTATTTGCTCACCTTCTGTTCTGTCTGGCCATGTCAGGGTTAATCTGTGTTTTGGTTCTGCTGTGACTGACAGGTCTTCCTGCCAGTGGATCTGTTTTGTTCTCAGCTGTCTGTGCTTGGAGTTCAGGGGGATGGTCCAATTATGTTCTGGATCAGAACCCTGGCCTCCTATATAACTACCTCAGTCTGGGATATCTTTGCTGGATATTGAGCTTGTCTCTGCCTGGTTCTGTGTTTCTATTCTTGCTCTGTTGATTCTGACCCTGCTTTGCCTTTCTGACCATTCTTGTTTGCTGCCTGCCCCTGACCATACTGCCTGTATATTGACTTTGCCTTCGGATTGTGATTTTGTACTTTTGCTGCCCGTTTGTTGTGACCCGGACTGTTGACCATTCGTTATTGTGTTTTGTCTGTCTGTCTTGTCCTTGTGTCCCACCTAGCCAGCGCAGGGACTGCCGCCCAGTTGCTCGCCGCCATTTTAGGGCGGATTGTGGCAAATAGGTAGAGGACAGTGGGCGGGGCTGAGCTTAGGGCTCACTGTGTTGTCTTGTCCAGCTGTCCGGTTCCTGACAGAATATACGGCCACATATATATACCGCCCCCCTCTGGTGCCATGGCTACTGTGGAAGATCTTGCTACCCTTGTTTCTGAGCTGGCCAAGCAAGTTCAGTTATTAGCCCAGCAGCTACCAGCTACCACTCCTGCCACCCCAGTGGTCATGCTCAAGAAGCCTGACAAGTGTGCAGGGGACCTGAACACATATCTGACATTTAAAGAAGCTTGGGTTAGTCACCCCACCCCTAGCTCCTTTGAAGAGGCCATTTCCCTGGCGATTTTTATCAATCGCACGCTAAGGGATCATAATGAAAATAGACCATGCCATGACCACCCCTGTGTCATTGATGTTCCTTCCTCTGTCCCCTCTAAACCTTTGCCTTCTATAACTTGTCCTCTGGTCACCCTGGAGGAACCTCCAGAACTGGGCAAAATTAATAGATCCCTGGCCCGCAAAGAACACAGAAGAAGGAATGGACTCTGTTTTTATTGTGGCGAAAGTGGACACTACATCAGCTTTTGTGCCAAGCGTCCCTCGAGGCCAGATCATCAGCGTCCAGGTGACTACCAGGAGGGTCATCTGGGCGCCCAGGTGGGTGTAGTTAGTGTGTGTCCCGCCGAGGATACCAAGTCTGCTGATTTGTGTAAGGTGGAAATTGGCTCTGTATATCCTGGTGATTGTGCCATATCTGTGTCTTCATGTAATGCTGAAATTGGCTCTGTGTCTGGTACCGATTTGAGCGGTTATGGGAGATCTGTCAGGAGACCAGTTGTCCATAACTTGGAGTCTGATTCTGATGAATGGGAGACGGACGATGAGATCTCTAGTGATGTTGAGACATGTATTGTAAGAGGTCAGTTTCCTCCCAGGTCTGGTTTGTCTGGTGAGGGTCCTGAGGCCCCTCATAAAAGGGGGGGTACTGTCAGGATGGTATCTTTGCGGAGCGTCATGCGTCCCTCTGCTCATGCTGTGCGGCCGAGAAGGTGCTGATTTTCTTGCATTCTGTTTCTGTGTTTTGTTTTGTAGTGTGTGAACACTGGTTATTTGCTCACCTTCTGTTCTGTCTGGCCATGTCAGGGTTAATCTGTGTTTTGGTTCTGCTGTGACTGACTGGTCTTCCTGCCAGTGGATCTGTTTTGTTCTCAGCTGTCTGTGCTTGGAGTTCAGGGGGATGGTCCAATTATGTTCTGGATCAGAACCCTGGCCTCCTATATAACTACCTCAGTCTGGGATATCTTTGCCGGATATTGAGCTTGTCTCTGCCTGGTTCTGTGTTTCTATTCTTGCTCTGTTGATTCTGACCCTGCTTTGCCTTTCTGACCATTCTTGTTTGCTGCCTGCCCCTGACCATACTGCCTGTATATTGACTTTGCCTTCGGATTGTGATTTTGTACTTTTGCTGCCCGTTTGTTGTGACCCGGACTGTTGACCATTCGTTATTGTGTTTTGTCTGTCTGTCTTGTCCTTGTGTCCCACCTAGCCAGTGCAGGGACTGCCGCCCAGTTGCTCGCCGCCATTTTAGGGCGGATTGTGGCAAATAGGTAGAGGACAGTGGGCGGGGCTGAGCTTAGGGCTCACTGTTTGTCTTGTCCTGCTGTCCGGTTCCTGACAATGCCATAAGAAGCTTTAGTGAAAGTACTACAAATGACCAGTTCTTTTAGGTTCTTTGGCCAACGAAAGTCTCCAGTTGATGTAAATCATATTGACGTGAAATGTTACCTTCTGTAGTTTCAACACATGTAAGTAATATAGTGAAATGTTGTGATATATATATTGATAAAGGCAGCAAAGTGACCCTGAGTTATGTGGTTTTCTTAAAGAGGATGTACCATCAGGTACATCCTCTTTAATCTGACACACGGATCGAACAGCGTTGTCACAAAGAAGCCGGTGCTGCGGTCCATTTTTGGAACCGCGGGCCCGATTCCCGTGTACGGCGCCATTCTATCTACGCTAAGGAACTCCCTCCCCTCTATGACATGGCTCCATTGATTCTAAACGAGCCGTGTCATAGAGGGCAGGAAATTCCCACCCAGTGGTGGGCCCAGGGGTGGGCTGGCCCGGCTCCTGTTCTTCAGCACCGGCCTGGGACCCGTGGATAGAACAGCGCCATACACGGGAACCGGGCCGCGGTTCCAAAAACGGATTGCGGCACCGGCTTCCCCATGACGGCGCCGTTTGATCCGTGTGTCAGATGTACCATCAGGTACATCCTTTTTAAACTTCTTATCCATGGTCCAGGTGGGCCACCCTGATACTTTGCCTATTTTTAATGATTAATGTATCTGCTGTGCTTCATACAAAGTCAGGATACATAAGGATAAGGCAATCTGTTACTGCCAGAAAATAGTTTATTTGTCTTCCAAAGAGAGAAAACGGACTTCAGGTCAACTCGGAATGTTTCTCCATACTTTTTTGGTTACAGAACGGGTTAAAGTAGTGTTGATATCTACATGTTTACCATGTTGAACGTTGGTAATGTGGTAATGTGACAAGATTCCAGGAAATCACAAAAACTCCCACTTTGCTCTTTATTTCTTGGAATGTTGTGCGTGAGAGAGGTCTCATTTTTTTCTCTCCATAAGATGAGGAAGCCGGTGGTAACTAAGTTAGCTTGCAATTCCCATACTGGTCCAATAATGAAATCTCAACCTATAGACGATCATGGAACCTAATTACGTAATTTGAAAGAATATTATTTTTCTTTCTCTCTTGTGCATTAAGGCAGATTTGATTTTGCTTAAAATGGGACCCGTCCTACCTTTTCACCAATACAAATCATTGCAGCATGTTCGGATGGATAGAAGTGCACTTATGGAATTGATTTTCAGTAGAATTAGCAAGACCACAGCTAAACAATATTTCACATGTGATTATAGGACTGGATTTGCCATTTCTCAGTGCAACGGGATAACTTGGTGTGGAGAAAAACATGGAATCTTATTGAAAAGACCATTATTTATTAATGTCAGGTAGGCTGCAAAACTTTACTACACCTAAGGGCCCTATAACACTGGTCTTTTATCTGCCCAATAAGATAGTAATAAAGACAATGATCAGCCAAGGAGCCGATCATCATCTGATTGTGTCTTTCAGTATGAAAATTATCGGCTGGCGGCCATGCACTGCTCCATGTAATAGGAGATGCGCAGTCAGGGACTGATAAAAGAGTGTAGAAAATAATAGGAGGTTTTAGTGATGTCCGTGCAGCCCTTGCAGGTATCCATTAGACATGAGCGGAACTTTTGGACTTTCAGTCCGAAAGCCGCTCACTCCAGTGCGATGCCTGCGATCCCGGGAGCGTAGTTGCACTCCCGGAAATCTGCGGGCAGGATCTTCCAGGGAATTCAAGATACATTCCCTGGAAATCCAGGGAATGTATCTTGAATTCCCTGGAAGATCCTGCCTGCAGTATTCCAGGAGCGCAGCTACGCTCCCGGGATCGCAGGCAATCCAGGCATTGTAATTGAGCGAAGATGCTGTCGGACCAAAAGTCCTCTAGTATTCATATATAGAGCATATTATAGTTATACTTACCTCTCCATGCTCCCCAGCATCCTACTGTCTTTTCCTCGCTCAGACACCCCTAACCTGTTTGTGCAGTGACAGCCCACCTAGCCAATCTCTGGCTGCAGCTTTGTCCTGTCTTGGTCAGTGACTGGCTGAGTTGCCTGTCACTGAAGAAACTGCTTAGGCAGTGTCAGCGGCAGCTGCGGTGAGCAAGGAACAGGCAGGAGGACACCAGGGAGCCTGGAGAGGTAAGTATAACTGTTCTATATATGTATATATGGACATTACTTAACATCAGAATTTGGGAACCTCGGCCCCCCAGCTGTTGCAAAACTACAACTCCCATCATGCTGGAGAGCCAAGATTCCCTTCCCCTGATATGGCCCTAATCAACGTACAAAGACTTTACGCCTAGTTGATCACCCGGGGTCACCGGGCCACACGAATGACCTCTTGTTTGGTGGGGTTCCCCATTGCATTATCTAGGGGTATGCCATCAATGTGAAAAAGTACAGATTCCTAGTAAGGAAAGTTTATAATAAAAGTATGAAATTTGAAAACTAATTTTTATGATGTATTAGATTTTTTATAACCCTGTGCAGTGTGCATGTTGCCTTCTACTTACTTGTTTCAGCCTGAATGAAGCAACATTCATACTCATCTATCATTTTACATAGTTGACATGTTTTGCATCTATTGACACATATCGTACATATCATGTAGGTCGCTCAAGCAGCTATTATGAGCCCCAGCAAAAGGGGGGAGGATGAACTGCAAAAGTCCCACCATTTGTTAGCAAAAATTACTACTAAGTCTACTCAGTTGAATATACAGTATGGCAGCGGGTGTACTGTCATTTAGACCTAATGTTTGCTATATTATGCTATTTAGACTCAGCCATCCTATTCATTGCTCCGATGAACTGAGAAAAAGATTTGGCTTCAAGTGGAGGAAGTAATAAGAAATAAAATAAACTCACAGGCGCATTCGGCAAATAAACATCTTGGATAGTGGAAACACATGTTGGCAGGACTGATATTCTAACCTGTCAACTGAACAGTCTGATCACTTAATGTTGTTGACTTCGATAGGTTTGTGATTTTATTTTTTTTTTATTAACTTCAGCTGTTTTTGGGATCTAATCCTAAAGTTGGTGCGATACAAAAAATATAGTTGTTTTTGGAGATCCAATATGCTTAGAGGAAGCGTATTGCTGCTATCGTAATTCAACTGAGAACAAAGTAATTTTTAGCATTTTTTTTTTTCTTCTTACAATGACTACCATTATTAATGATAATCGTGATCATTAATAACAACCGACATTATATAAATAAAAATTTCTGTTTTTCAACTAAAAAAGACATTGTGTGAACATGGCCTTATAGTCGTCAGGGTTTCTGTTCCATTCCAAATCTTCTGCATAGACATAAACCTGTTTGTGACACCTCAGTATCTGCATAATTCACTCGGCCGCCTCGCTGCAGAAGTTTCTGCTAATGAACAGTCGCAGAAATTTCCGCAGCTAATTGTCATGTGGTTTCACTCTAATTTTCACCATTTCCTTCAACATCCCCCCCCCCCCCCGGGATAATTGACACTTACTTAAAACCTACAATGATTTATTTTGTATAAAAAATTTCATATGAACAGAAAGTGTTAACAAAAAACGAAATAACAATGAACGTGCCGTCACGATTTCATGATGAATAGTCTGCTACCTGCCAAGGGAATTGGTGAAATGTTCTGCAGACAGTTTTTCATAACCAAGGCTTTCCTTCTATTCTAGGATTAACCGAACCACAAAAAAAAAAAAAAAAAAAATCAACACAAAGACATAATACTAAAGTATTAAAGGTGCATGTCAGACAAGACCATAACCGGGGGAACTCCGAGAGATGAAAAGCTCTTGTGAAATGAGCAAAACCGGTCACCCCATACTTAGTCCCTGTGTGAAGTCAATACCTAACACCAGTATACGTGACACTCTTCTCATGTGTTGCGGCTGGAGCACAGCATGTTTTTCAGTACATTGTATAGTCTTAATATTAACCATAGGCACACAATAGTCTGTGTGTATTAGGTCTCCTGGTAAATACATTGATCTAATTGATTTAATTCACTCCCTGCTGCCTCCATGTCTTTCTTCGTCCTACATCCTGCTGGTGGGAGCCAGGTTTCTTCGTATAATATGTGCAGAAGCTGCTTTCCCATTAGCAGTGCTGACCAGGATTTGCTGCTATTTAATTATACATGTCCACATTCAGTAGCCATGCTCTTTCTTCTACTCGGGATCAGATCCAAGGAAGCACTTTGTAAAGGAGGATGACTGCCATCGGTTTATGCGTTCTGCTTCT